>NC_054545.1:26772138-26817138 GCF_017654505.1 Polyodon spathula
CTGTTCAGCATTTCCGATCTGTTTAAGCTTGCACTGTTTATTAGAATGGAGCCTAATAACAAAACACTGAAATTGTAAAAGCTTCTCTTCGAATTCCTCAGGAAGCTAATGATGCTGCTTTGAAAATGGCTGCCTGTATGTCATGGATGATTGCAGATCAGGCAGTGACGTTTTGTTCATCTTTTCTTGGCAGCCAGTCACGTTGCTGTTTCTGATAGACCATAGCCTGATAATTTGGGAATAATTACCCACTGTCATTTTTCCACTATAAGCCTGTATTCCAGTGAATATTATTCACTTCAATGAGTAAGTGCATTGATTAGCAGGTTTACCTGTATATCCGGTGTCTCCAGGTTTGATCTGATTGCTAACGGCGGTGCCTCTCTGACTCTGCACTTCGAGCGCGCTCCATTCCTGAGTCAGGAGCGCACAGTGTGGTTGCCCTGGAGCAGGTTCTACGCCATGGACACCATGGTGATGAAGACTGAGGAGAACTCCATCCCGAGCTGTGATCTGAGCGGCTTTGTGCGCCCAGATCCCATTGTCATCTCCTCACCGCTCTCCTCATTCTTCAGCTCCACGCCTGGGCAGAACCCCATTGTTCCAGAGACTCAGGTTAGAGACTCAAAGACCATCTAGGGCAGTGTCCGTTTCTCAATCAGACATCCAGTGTAAAACCAAACCTTTTTGCTTTGCCTTCAGTTCAACACAGGCAGTACTGCTATGCTAGTCAGTGTTATCCAATATGTTAAAATAAAAATGTTTTCAGTAAATACCCAAATGCAATCTTGTTTATTACTATTCATCAATCGGATATCAAGGTATAACTGTTCCTTATATTTTTTTTAATTGCTAAGCACAATTGGGTTTCCAATATAAATATGGACATCTTTTGAAATATTCTGTTTATAAATGTGTCCAGTTTTTATTACATCTTGTCTGCACATTCCTCCCTTAGGAGCTTCATTGCTCAGAGTGCTTCTGGAGACCCTAACCCTGTTCATTTGTTATTTTCCCTGTTGATCTTAGACCTTGATCTTAAGTTTTCCATTTGTCATCAGAACCAGGGAAAATATTCTGTTATTCTGGGTTGTAAAACAATTGTATTGGTCTACCAAACCTAAGTTCAGGCTCATTAATTGGGATTAAACATATGTGCGATGAGGAGACCTTGTTACCTATACATTGTTGCTGATGAGACACAGTAATAAAACCACAAAAACAAAATAATTTTATGATTCCACTATCCCAAAGGACAGCTATCGGGATAAGTAGGTCTGTGTGTGGTCAGAAAGGACAGGTGACTGGAAGATCTGCATTGACCAAACATTGAATGCATGTATTGAGCTAACTGGAGGGGTTTACACCATGAACTGTGGCCACCTGATTGCCTCCTTCTCCTTATATCTCAATAGGTTCACCTGATTTGCTGTATCACTGCTCTTCATTATAACACTGTTTCCTTCTCTACTGTAGGTCCTTCATGAACGCATTGAGATCCCCAGCACCAGCCTCAAGCTTTGCTATCTCAGTTCCCGCACCTCAGGGTACAAGTCTCTTCTGAAGATCACCATGACCCAGACACTGGTACCCCTCAACCTCATCAAGGTCCATATGATGGTGGCAGTAGAAGGGCATCTATTCCAGAAGTGGTTTCATGCCTCCCCAAACCTGGCTTATACCTTCATCTGGGACAAAACTGATGCATATGGCCAGAGGGTCTATGGGCTTTCAGAGGCTGTCGGTTAGTTTTGTTGCTTCTTGGATTTCCAATGATGTTCTATCTGAGTGAAACAAAACAAAAATAGCAGACCTATTTTGTTAAGTTGCCTTCAGGTGTTTTGTTTAAGGAAATAGCAAGCAGAATATGTTTTTGAGCACTGCTGCTGAAAAAGGTGAGTTATATGTGGGGAAGAAAAATCTGCTCTTCTCTCAAATAATCTGTTGGAGCCCCAGTAGCTTGGTATCATTCCCAGGAGCATGTCTAAAAGCTCTGTTTTATGTTATTGTAAGTACTTCTATCCTAAAAACTGGCCTTCAAGGGTTTGTGTTAATGCTGTTCCTTATTTTGTTGAATGTATTTTTATCACTGTATTTTATCTTGCCCTTTCGTGTCCTGTCTCGGTTATGTTAAGTGCTTTGGGTTTGGCAAAGCCCTGTATGAATTAAATGCATTATTATTATTATTATTATTATTATTATTATTTATTATTATTATTATTATTACACACAGTGTGAAGAAATGAGCAGCCTGTCTATTTTGTGTAGCAGTAGGCATCTTTATCTCTGTCACTCTGGTTCTTTTTCTAAATTGGCTTAGAGAAAGCTATTTCTATCGATCCCATAGTGCTGAGCAAATGAAGGACAGAAGGGGGAAGCTGGATGGTTTTCTCAAATGTCTTGGCACCCCCCAGATGTGATAGATACAGTGGCAGGATTCAAAGTGTAGGTCTTTCAGGTGATTAGTGGAGGTGCAAAATGAATAACAGAATCACAGTTTTACCAAGTACACTGCTGCTGATAGTGCAGTGTTCATTAGCATTATTTGTTTTGCCCCTACAAGGTACCAATTAGGTAATTAATGTTAGAAAGTGCTAGAAAATTATTTTCATGACCATATGGCATCCGCAGTAGCGCAAAAGCATTTTGTCATTTCTGTTGCAAATCATAACTCATATTATAGAGAATTATCATTTTATTTTAAAACAGATGGTGTCTATCATGCAGCTGTATTCCTCCACGGTTCCTCGTAAGATGCATTTTGAATATTTTCAAACCGAGCAAGGAGTTGCATGTAGCCCGTCAAGGGGTACAACGTCACAGTCAAGGGAGATGCTGTTTAGAAATTCATTTTATTATGATTTAAAATAGCACCACAGGTGTGTTTCCGTTCTTGATTTGGGACCATACTTGAAGCGCTGTGTTTGCCTCGATGCTGACATGAACAAAGGAGGAAAATAGGCTGGGGGTTAGTTTGCCTTACAGCAGCCACTGACTCCAACTACTCAGGCTGGGGTCTAGTAGCTTGGTAGGATCCATTTTAATATAAAGACGTTAAATGTTACTTTATTATACAAAACTTACACTTTTCCACGATTCCAAAACAACATGTTGTAAAGAAAGCCTCTGTAATCAATAAACTTCTGTAATTAATAAACTTGGTCTTTACAGAAAATAGCTCACACGCCATTTCCTACTGCAGATTCAATGCCTTGTAGCTTCCATTTGTATAAAGCTCTTTTACTATGTTTGTCACAGCTTGTAGGAACATTACATGCTGTACAAAACTTCATGCCACCACTTTCATGAAATGTCCCCATTGGATATTTTTCTCCTCTGCTTAGCAGTAATATTTCCCTTTTTGCTCGCACTTCTGTAGCTTCACCTCATAAACTTCAGCTCCACTCATGTACATGCTTGCTAGCTCAGGTCAGCTTCAAATCTCATTCGCTGACCTACATAGCTGCATGTAAAGGCTGTGTGCTACACAAGCAGACCCTTTACAGATACTCGCAGGTTTGTATTTTCAGTGCATGGCATACTGCATTTTTGATAGAAACGGAAGGAAGCACCTAATCAAATGTGTTTTTACATCAATTTCCAAGATTTCACAGACTTTATTCAAATTGACAATTTCCGTGACAAAATCGTAACCTTAATGATAAGGCATGACTTATTCAATGTGATTATGGGTATGTGCAAATCAATTTTATTCAAAATGAGATTATAATCCCACTTTCTGTTATTTCACTGATTTATATTGTCTATTTTTAATGAATATAACATTAATAATTGATAAAGGAAATTGGAAAATCAAGGCCATGGTTACTTTATTTCAGAGTGCTGGTGTAAACAGTTTGAGTACCGATTCTTACGTGACATCTCCTCTCTCTGTGTTTTCCAGTGTCTGTTGGCTTTGAGTACGAGACCTGCCCCAGTCTGATTCTGTGGGAGAAGAGAACAGCAGTTCTTCAGGGGTATGAGCTGGACCCCTCAAACCTCGGAGGGTGGTCTATAGATAAGCACCATGTCCTAAACGTCAGAAGTGGTAGGTTTGTTTCTTCATTTGACCCACCCCATACTGAGAAAATACAGCAGTCACCATTTACATAATAATACATATTTTGTTTACTGTTAAAATAAAATTATACAAACAAAAAAGTTTAAGAAAAAAAAAGTTATGTGCAGTACTTACGATCTGGTAGTAGTTATCAGCTGAAGGCCTGTGGAAAGTTCTCCTGAGTTGCAAGACTCAAAATTAATTGCTGTCTTATATGACAGTGTTGAAAGCAGATTGAACTTGAACAAAAAGTGTAAGGTTGAAACCGCATAGTGGTGGTAAGTTGCACTCTTTTTTTTTTTTTTTGAGAAGTTTAACAGAAGCTGTCTCAAGTGTATTCGACACATCAGTTCTTGTTAGGTTGCACTTCAGTTAGCACTGGAAACAGGTGCCTTATTAAGGTTACAAATATAAAGAAAATAGCAGAAAACCAATAAGATTTGTCAGTTTATCAATTTAAAATACTCTTAGACATGCCACATGCCTGGAAACTCATTAAGTAACTCATTCATTAATGGTATCCTCATTTTTTGCACCTGAATCCTGAAAGTTAGTTGGTTTGTGTTTTGAATCTCCCCCTCCCCCTTCGCCAGGTATTCTTCACAAAGGAAACGGGGAGAATCTCTTTCTTACCCAGCAGCCTGCAGTGATCACCAGCATCATGGGTAACGGCCGACGACGCAGCATCACCTGCCCCAGCTGCAGCGGCCTAGCTGATGGGAACAAGCTCCTCGCCCCTGTGGCGCTCACAGTCGGCATTGACGGCAGTCTCTACATTGGGGATCTCAACTTCGTGAGGAGGGTGTTTCCTTCCATGAACACGACCAATATCCTGGAGCTCAGGTAAAGCCAGAGTGTTATTATAACTATTGGCTTACAAATATCACCAAAGAAGAATTAACTCATTTAGCGGCCTTTAAATTAAGCTTTGAAGAAGGCATGTGGGTTGTTTATCCTTATGAGTGAAATAAACACAGCACTCTGCAAATGTTTGTATAGTATTCTGTTTCTAAGGTTTTGGCCAAATGTTTTCTGCCACCTAGATTTTTAGGATTAAGACATAATTAAGTCATTTTTACTGTTTTTACTTTTACTGAGCAGCTCTGAGCCGCTCACTTACTTAATGCACCCAATGATGTCACAATATATAGAAGACCATTACATCATGTAAGAATAAATCATGGATTTGAATATAAACAATAACAATTAGTTGTCATGCCGTCAAAAAGCTATAAATACCTCCAATATTTTGTTTCAAACACATGTTCCCTTGAGAAAGATATGTACTATATATATCAGAAACACCTTGACATTAGTTACACAAAATGCTGTGTATAGGTTTTTATTTTTTATCAAGGAAAACGCACAAAACCTCTGTTGTTTCTTTATTTGAACATCCAAAAGGATACAAGCATGTCACAACTGGCCTTTGGACAGACACAACATAAGAAGAACAAAGTAACCAATATATTGTGTACACTGCAGGGGAGATGGACCCTCTTGATTGGTTTCGTTCTGAAACCCTGCCGAGGAGGCCTTCCCATTCACACCTCGCTTCAGAGTTGTTCTACCATGCACGCAATAGAATCAGTGAATACAGTGGATTAGGAGCAAATCACAAAGAATGAGTTCTAAAGGCAGGCAAGCTGATGGAAGCTTTAATAACTTTTGAGATTGTTCCTCGGATCAAAGTGCATGTCGGAAAAAGGAATTCTCTATTTGTTTATTTATTACTAATAGTGTTTGTGGTAAAGTTTACACCTCTGTAAGCTTCAGCTTATAGCCATACTATTTCCAGTTGTTGTGCAACCCCTGTAAATGAATGACTTCACACAAACGCATTCACCTCAGAACGGGTATACAAACCAACCTGCAAACTCAATAGATCCAAATGGCATCCAGATTTCAATTATGAGGAGCCTTATTATATACAGTTGAGTGTACATTATTCCATATATTCTTATTAATATTGTTATTATTATTAACATTAAACAGACATTTTCTCTCTTTAAACCTTAATGCCTGTTTCATGCAGAATGCAAACTCTTATCACACTATTTTGCAGTACAGTGTCTACAGCATCCTAAAATGAATAACATAATGTACCCTTTTTTGACTGTCGGTCTTTCTCCTTATATACTGTTCTGCAGCTGACTGCCGATTGGAAACATATCCTGACCTTAAGGAAGCCTGTGGCTGTTTTAGCTCACTCTCTCCCTGTTGTGAAGTTGCTTCACATAAGCTGCTTTTTCTGTTCAGGTTTGACCTTTTAGGCTGTTTGTTCAAAACTCAGCCTAGAAGTTTTATTAAAGTAAATAAGGTTGCTTATTTTCCCAGCTTTAGCCACGCTCCACTGGCTCCCCACTAGCATGTAAAACTGTACCATTCACAGACAAAGCAGAGAATAGCCTTCAGCAGGAGAAACTGTCAGTCTATACCACCCCACATTACTCACTGAAGATTGTTTTTTCGTTCTGTCGCTGCTGTTCCCCTAAAAATGATTGAGCTATAAAGCCTCAGGACCATGGGACTCAGTTCTAAAAAATGTACAAGATTCTAGACTGAGTGATGCAGTAGGCTTGTTTACTAGCCTCTCGTGGTTTTCACTACTGGACGCCTGGGTACAAGTGTGGCTCGTGCCACAAGCAAAATGTGTTTGGTGGTCAATAAAGTACTACTGTACATATCAAAACCAACTCATACTCATCGTTCATTAAATTAACAAAATTAAACACAGTTCAAGTAGAGTTGAATTTTAAATGGTAATGTTTTAACTTATATTTTGTATTTGTTATTACTAATTACAAAACAATATTGTTTCTTTTTCTCTCTTGTTTTTTTTTCTAAAGAAACAAAGATTTTACACACAGGTAAGCAGACTAAAACTAAAGCTAATTACTACCACTTTAAATGTCCATGAATATTTTCCCAATATTTTCTTTTGTGTTACAGCAACAACCCAGCTCATAAATATTTCCTGGCTGTGGACCCAGTTACAGGAGCACTGTACGTTTCAGACACAAACAGCCGGCGCATTTACCGCATAAAGTCACTTATGGGCAGCAAACAGCTGTCAGAAAACTCTGAGGTGGTGGCAGGGACAGGGGAGCAGTGTCTGCCCTTTGACGAGGCCCGCTGTGGAGATGGAGGGAAGGCAGTCGAGGCCACACTCATGAGCCCCAGAGGTAGGAATTGAAAAGGGCTGAAACCTGCTCACATTGTTCTGTGTGTTGTGGCCAGGCTGTGAAGGAGAAGCATAATACATAGGGCCTGTTTTTGTCTTGTGGTTGACTTAAAAAAAAAAGTATTAAAAAAAAAAAAAAAATCTGTTTAAGTAGTAGCATAACAGACACTAGGAAAGAAATCATCTGTCCTATTAAGTTAGATGCCCTTGTCAATGATGGGTTCATTTTAAAAAGTAATCTGTTACAGTTGTAAGTTACTTGAACAAAATTTTAACTAGTTATAGTAATGTATTACTTTAAAGAAAAGGGTAACTAGTTACAGTTACAAATAGTTACAGTTTACATTTTGCTTTTAATTTTTTGGTTTGGTCAGGCTGCAGCTCGAAATATTCTTTGTAGATTCAGATATCAAACTCATTCGTTCCATTCTTTGATGCCATTTTCCAGCATGATGATATAAAAAGTGCAGTCATGTGACATGTGAGGGTTGACTTGCACTGTTGAAGCGCTTTTTTGATTTCTGTGTTATGCCATAGTCCTTTTTGAAAATGTGACTACAATTAACTAAAATAATTTTTTCGCATAAATTGTAATACATTACCATATGTTGTTGCCTGTCTGAAAAAGGAACCATTACAGTTACAAGTTATTGAAAAATGTAAATAGATTACAGTAATGTGCTATACCTCCAGACACTAACCCCTTAGTAGCAGGGGGAAATGGTGTGCTATGAAGGGATGAGCTTGATAGGAAAAACGGCCTGTTTTCATTCTACTTTGGTTTCTATGGAAAATCCAAAAAATTTGATTTTTCGATATCTAGATTTTGTAAAAGTTTGTCTTAGTGTCTGCATTTGGACAGGAAAACTATTATCTTGATAGAACTAACATTTAATATACAAACCATTGTCGAGACTTAAAGAATGCACTTAAGCATTTTGTATTATTATAACACTTTTTTGGATATTGCAAAGCCCTACCAAACTAATGCTTTATTATCAAATGTGTTGGCTGGAACATTCAGTGGGAGTTGGAAATGAATTTGAGTGGGAATATCATTGAGTAGAATATCACATAAACTAATGATTATGTCTTTAAAATTCAATAAATAATATTTGAGTTCTTATGGATCTACTTTTGAATTCACACTTGAAGTATTACCCCCAGTTTGTTAATCGCACGAAACCTATTTGATTTAAACAGCAGCAGCAGTAATAAAAAAGGACCTACGAGCGGTTTTGCTCCATCACCGAGATACAAGACAGGGAAAAATCACAGAGCGCAAGCTAAAAATCCTCAGGTTAACCAATTAATACTTAAATGGTTTGATGTTCCTGCCATAGACACTTTCACAATCACAAAGTACACTCACCCCCTAAGCTTTTTTATTATTATTATTAATTTCTTGGCTCAAGGAATCAATGAATTACTTATCTCGGTAATAGAGTTTCCCAGAATAGGATTTTTCAAGGATAAGGTGTCTTAATCTGCCAAAACCTGCAAAGATTGTCACTCGTTGATTTCAACTGGGAACAGATTAAATTGAGACCCTTTCTTTCACTGCCTTCTGTTCCTTAAGATTAAAGCTTCTGTTTTGTCTCGGCATGACTGAGTCTGCTTGTCAGAACTGTTTCGTTCTGTACAGAATTTCTTTTTTCTAAACAAAGGCTGTCAGCACCAACAACAGTAAGAATCAATTTGCAGGACTGCAGCAGTTCTAGCAAACTTTTCACTTCATCCTGTGCAGAGACACCCTCACTCCCCTTCTCACAGTAAGGTAGCAACTGCTCATGCATTTTAATGCCACGCAAGCAGAATGTTACTGCCCCCTGTTGTACCAACATAAAACTGCAACTGTACATGATTAATATCACAGCTGTTTCTTTTAGCATTTTACATGACACTGATGAAGGTATTTGCAGATTTGGATACTTAATTTGGATATAATCTTATACAAATACACATTTTGGTATGAACTTGATTCATATCCATTTTCAAGAAAAATTGAGGTGGGTTATGCGAGGGAACGTGATGATGCTATGATGTTTCTGCCAACAGCACACATTTAAATTTGATAGTGTATAGCATATCCATTATACTGTAGGACTTCAACTACTTGGGATCCTACAAGATCCGAATTGACAAAAGTTTTAAGATCACCATTTAATAGAGTGAGCATTGATTGGCCGAAAAAAGAAACTTGTGAAAACAAGTTATACCTAATGTTATTAATGTCTTGATGGGGGAAAAAAATCCAGTTACTCAAATTTACTCAGTTCAGCGAATGACAACATTAAAATCAGACACCATGTGATCAGAAAAGTGGGTTTCATAAACTGCTAGGTGTTGTTTTTTAGCAGTAGGCGTGATTAGTTTCCTACTCAGTGGCGCTGAAAAGGCTAATGAATGTCTAATGTAGGTGGCATCTTATCGCTAAGTATGAAAAATGGTCCCAATTTCCTGCATTACCTGAGGTGCTGTTTTATTAGATTGCTTATTAATGTGTTTATAGACTGCGGCCCTAGTTACCTGGATTCTGCCCTTTCCAAGATATTCCAAACACAATTATAATTCTCTCCAACATTACTTTTGCACATATTGAGAAACAGACGAGACCCTTCTCTTGCCATGTTAATAACATGATCTTCAGGTTTTCCAAACCTTCATTTTCATTAAACTGATAAAGCAGATAAAAAAGAACATTGTGGCGTGAGCTGTCACATTGAAATGTCTGTCAACAGCCTTAATTTAGCTTTATTAAGTGCCTTGTACCAGTTGCCAATATAAATGATATTCTGAAATATGAATTTAATGAAACAAATATGAAACAAAAAATAGTAATACAACTGGCTATACACTATTTAGTCAAAGCTGACTGGGATTCTTGTTTGTATTAATTTTGATGCATCTTCTCACCAGATTTTCCAGTAATAAGTATAAAACATAAGTAGAACAGACTTGGTTGTAGAGGAATGTAACTAAAAGCAAAAAATACTTTTCTGAAGGGAATAGAACTATTTAATGGTTTAAAACATGCAACATGCTATTTTCATAAAATGATTTTATTTATTCATTTCATTTTTTTTTTTTTTTAATAAATGTCTTGTTAAATGTTGTTCACATTGAGGTGTCTGTTGAGCTCAAAATGGACACTTGCAGAGCTGTCCTTAGTCCTATAGATCTGACGTCTTCAGTAGAGCTGCTGGATATAAAGAGACGACTGGCTTGGTCATGGGATCTGAGAACGCCCACTGACCTTCACTTCCCCTGAGCTATTGTGGGGATTTATGTGGCTTGGGAAGAAAAATCATGTTGCTTGTTGACTGTGAATAATTGTTGATGTGCAAATCTAAAACTGGGCTCAATTTAATACACACAGGCATAGCTGTGGACAAGAATGGGTTAATGTATTTTGTGGATGCAACTATGATCCGCAAAGTGGACCAGAATGGAATTATCTCAACCCTTCTTGGCTCCAACGACCTGACTGCTGTTCGGCCACTCAGCTGTGACTCCAGTATGGACGTGAGCCAGGTACGAATTAGAGACTTTTACAAGTTAACCTCTGGCTTCTGTTGCCTTTGCTGTGCTGCTATTTCCAGCCCCCTGTGGAACGTAGTACTCCCTTACCAGATGAGTTGTAGTCATGTCAAAATGAAACACAGAATATTAGCCACGTCTATTATTGGTTTGTAAGTGAGACTGTAAGCTTGCTGGATTTACTGATGTTGCCACTTAGTTGTAACATAGGAGTTGCTAAACACACAGTAAAGAAGAAAAATAATTATGCGCTCAGGATATATTCATGTAGTTTAATGTAGATGCTTTGGAATTGTGTAAGTTTGATAGGCAAAAAAAAAAAACCTGATTGTCTGTGTAAACTTTCACAGTACAGTGTCTCCCTGTTATTTAGAATACATGTGCTAGGTCCCGTCCTCCAGAGTTCTAAAATGGCTTCTTATGCCTACGTATTTCACATTTCTGAAAATAAACAGAGCTTTTTATGCAGACCCGGGATCTTGTTTGATTTCTTTGCATCATAGTCTTGCTTTTGAAACTTGAAAAGTGTCTAATGGAATAATTGAGTATACTGCTTCCAACCCACCACCATTGCTTTCATTGGAAAAAGCCAGTAGGGAGCAGAATCCAATTAGAGGATGGATCCATCTAATCTTATGAGTTGAAATTCATTTGAATAGTCTATAAGGCCGGCACATTGGAAGTAAAGTGTATTGTGGGTCATTAGCACATGTATTAGATCTACGTACCCACTAACATATATACTGAGCTATGATACTTGCCCCTTAGGACTTTGTATACTGACAAGCGTTTAAGTGTTTGTGTGTGTGCATTTTCTACTGTGTTGCATCAAATAAATGGACATGGCAGGCTAAGATGGACATGCAGGTGAAGGGGGTGGGGGGGGGCATTTAGTTTACCACCGTAAAAGCATAGAAAAGTGTAATAAAGTATAGTGAAAGCATGATAGATAATAGGTAAACATTGTGAAGCCTGGAGAAGTATGGTAAAGCATATTAAAAACCATGGGAAACTATGGTAAAGCATATTAAAAAACCATGGCAAACTATGGTAAATGCATAGTATAACCATGGGAAAATGCAAAATTACTGTGCAAAAATACCATGGTACATTTTAGAAGGGATAAATTGATGTCTTGAAACATTGTTGCCACTTCTTACTATTAGAACTGTTTTTTTTTTTTTTTTTTTTACCCAGTTTATAAATTGTAACTTTTTTTCTTTTTTTTGCATAACAGTGGCCTTCAGGAATTAATTAGTTTCTTTATCAAGCCGCCTTGACTGTATTTGCGTACCAGTGTAAGTTTTTCTTTTTGTTCTAGGTACGCTTAGAATGGCCCACAGATCTTGCCATCAACCCCATGGACAACTCTCTCTATGTCTTGGAGAACAATGTAATTTTACGCATAACAGAGAACCATCAGGTCAGCATCATTGCTGGGCGACCAATGCACTGCCAGGTCCCTGGCATTGACTACTCCCTGAGCAAACTGGCCATACACTCTGCTCTGGAGTCTGCCACTTCCATTGCCATGTCCCACACCGGGGTGCTGTACATCGCAGAAACCGACGAGAAGAAGATGAACCGCGTGCGTCAGGTCACCACTAACGGGGAGATCTCTCTGCTGGCCGGGGTCACCTCTGACTGCGACTGCAAAAACGACATCAACTGTAACTGCTTCACCGGCGACGACGGCTACGCCACCGATGCCAGTTTGAATTCTCCTTCTTCCCTGGCGGTTTCGCCGGATGGCACCCTCTACATTGCAGACCTGAGTAATATCCGGATCAGAGCGGTAAACAGCAATCGGCCAGTTCTGAACTCGGCGTACCAATACGAAGTGGCTTCTCCGAGAGAACAGGAAATGTACGTCTTTAATGAGGACGGGATCCACCTGCACACACTGAGTCTAATCACTGGCGAGCCCCTGTATAATTTTACTTATAACCCAAACAATGATGTTACTGCAGTGGTGGATAACTGTAACAATACCTTAAAGGTTCGAAGGGATTCCACTGGCATGCTGCGCCTCGTGCTTTTGCCAGACAGTCAGATTGTTACCTTAAGCGTTGGCACCAACGGTGGGCTGAAGTCTGTGTCACTTCAAAACCTGGAGCTAGCGTTGATGACCTACGAAGGCAACAGCGGGTTGTTAGCTACTAAATCGGACGAAACTGGGTGGACAACATTTTACAAGTAAGAAACGCTTGATCTTCTTGCAGTTGCAGGTACGAGTAGCATGTTTGAAAGTATCTAATTGCTTCATCATTAGATTTATTTAGTTTACTTATCCATTCTACAGCACTTCCACTGAAATACAGCATTTACACATTTGTGAGCTGACACTTAAGTAATCCTGTAGCAAGTAAGTCTATCTGATATTCGATTAAGAAATTGAAATAAAGGGATATGAACAGGATTTATTTTTATACTTTGCATAAGTGACCAAAGGAAATTGGTTGTGGGGAAGTCTGAAGCAATTCCAATTTTATAGTCACTGTGCCTAAAGGCAAGAAATTGGAAGTGTATATATGAATAAATTATCTTTAAAATAGTATTGGAGTTCATTTTCTCATCAGTTCCGTTTACTTTATGAATTAATTTTTTTTTAAATGAGTCTCTGCTATTTAACCTCCAGACACAGCAGGACAGCCATCTTGTGGATTGATTTGGAATGACATGCCAAAGCTGTAGAACTTTATGTAGACCAAATAATGAATGACTGCTACCTGTGTCAGCAGATTTAAATGCAATTAAAAATCCACTAATGTCCACTACAGATCCTCAGAGACAGGAATTAATGGCTTTGTGTTGTGTTTTATCAATAGGTAACGCAAACCTAAATCAATTGTCAGTTTCAAAAAGATTGTTTTGGGTTGCCCCAGCACCATTGAGATTAACTGGAAAAAAGGCACTGGTTGTAGACTCCATTTATATGCTAAAAGTTCGGCCAGACTGTCAATATGACTCTGTGTAACAGCACTAAGTGTTTCTTTTCTTGTGAGGTATGACAGTGAGGGCCGGTTAACCAATGTCACTTATCCGACTGGCGTGGTGACCAGCCTGCACCGTGAAATGGAGAAATCCATCAACATTGATATTGAGAACTCCAACAGGGACGACGATGTCACTGTTATCACAAATCTTTCTTCAGTGGAAGCGTCTTACACCGTGGTTCAAGGTAAACCAATAGGGGACACAGTAGCCAACTGCATGATGTATGTTGTGGCAGTGTGCCTGCTCCTGTGCATAATTATGTTTGTATGTTGCATGATGTTAATGTTGGTGTATAGTCATTGGTACACGGGATGTAAATGGGTCTTTGCTACACAAGTGATTTAAAATGTATATTTGTATTTAGGCACAAAGGTTGCACAGCACTTCACGTGCAGGTAAAATGTAATAATATGTGAGCACGGGAAATTGCACAGTTGTACCGAGACTCCAATTGAATGATTGATTAGCAATCGAGTCTCGGTACAGCTGCATAAACACAGCATGTTTTCACTCACTCGGGGTTGTGTGTTCAGTGAGTGGAGAACGGGAGAGAGAGAGGAGAATAATTTAAGGATTGACAATTGCTACGTGTCTGTTTGTCTGTCTGTTTGTTTGTTTTGGCTACTGTGCCGTTTTATTTTGCAAAGTGTTTTTCGTTTGTTCAGACTTTTATTTTCTGTTTGTTGATTATACAGAGCAGCAGCGCATTTCACTCACCATATCCGCTTGCAGTGCTGTGTTCATTTCTGGTCTGACGTCACCACTAGAACCAGCTTGTCACAATGATGTATCTGCATTTTAACTGCTAAACCTTATTTTTTTTTACTTTATTTACTTATGAAAAAAGAGGTTTTAAATTGCCAGAAGTATACCTAAATCAAACATTCTGAATCTTAATCAAACTGTGATTAGTTAGTTTACCATCAAATTAGAAACCTGGGAAACCATGAAATGATATTTCATTTCACTTTCATTCTTAAATAAGAACATAAGAACATAAGAACATAAGAAAGTTTACAAACGAGAGGAGGCCATTCGGCCCATCTTGCTCGTTTGGTTGTTAGTAGCTTATTGATCCCAAAATCTCATCAAGCAGCTTCTTGAAGGATCCCAGGGTGTCAGCTTCAACAACATTACTGGGGAGTTGATTCCAGACCCTCACAATTCTCTGTGTAAAAAAGTGTCTCCTATTTTCTGTTCTGAATGCCCCTTTTTCTAAACTCCATTTGTGACCCCTGGTCCTTGTTTCTTTTTTCAGGCTGAAAAAGTCCCTTGCGTCCACACTGTCAATACCTTTTAGAATTTTGAATGCTTGAATTAGGTCGCCACGTAGTCTTCTTTGTTCAAGACTGAACAGATTCAATTCTTTTAGCCTGTCTGCATATGACATGCCTTTTAAGCCCGGAATAATTCTGGTCGCTCTTCTTTGCACTCTTTCTAGAGCAGCAATATCTTTTTTATAGCGAGGTGACCAGAACTGCACACAATATTCAAGATGAGGTCTTACAAGTGCATTGTACAGTTTTAACATTACTTCCCTTGATTTAAATTCAACACTTTTCACAATGTATCCGAGTATCTTGTTAGCCTTTTTTATAGCTTCCCCACATTGTCTAGATGAAGACATTTCTGAGTCAACAAAAACTCCTAGGTCTTTTTCATAGATTCCTTCTCCAATTTCAATATCTCCCATATGATATTTATAATGTACATTTTTATTTCCTGCGTGCAGTACCTTACACTTTTCTCTATTAAATGTCATTTGCCATGTGTCTGCCCAGTTCTGAATCTTGTCTAGATCATTTTGAATGACCTTTTGCTGCTGCAACAGTGTTTGCCACTCCTCCTACTTTTGTGTCGTCTGCAAATTTAACAAGTTTGCTTACTATACCAGAATCTAAATCATTAATGTAGATTAGGAATAGCAGAGGACCTAATACTGATCCCTGTGGTACACCGCTGGTTACCACACTCCATTCTGAGGTTTTTCCTCTAATCAGTACTTTCTGTTTTCTACATGTTAACCACTCCCTAATCCATGTACATGTGTTTCCTTGAATCCCAACTGCGTTCAGTTTGAGAATTAATCTTTTGTGCGGGACTTTGTCAAAAGCTTTCTGGAAATCTAAATAAACCATGTCATATGCTTTGCAATTATCCATTATCGATGTTGCATCCTCAAAAAAATCAAGCAAGTTAGTTAGGCACGATCTCCCTTTCCTAAAACCATGTTGACTGTCTCCCAGTACTCTGTTACCATATAGGTAATTTTCCATTTTGGATCTTATTATAGTTTCCATAAGTTTGCATATAATAGAAGTCAGGCTTACTGGTCTGTAGTTACCTGGTTCAGTTTTGTTTCCCTTTTTGTGGATCGGTATTACGTTTGCAATTTTCCAGTCTGTCGGTACCACCCCTGTGTCAAGAGACTGCTGCATGATCTTGGTTAGCGGTTTGTAAATTACTTCTTTCATTTCTTTGAGTACTACTGGGAGGATCTCATCCGGCCCAGGGGATTTGTTTATTTTAAGAGCTCCTAGTCCCTTTAACACTTCTGCCTCAGTTATGCTAAAGTTATTTAAAACTGGATAGGAACTGGATGACATGTGGGGCATGTTGTCAGTATCTTCCTTTGTAAAAACTTGTGAAAAGTAATCATTTAACATATTTGCTATTTTTTTTTCTTTCTACGATTTTGCCATTTGTATCTCTTAAACATTTAATCTCCTCTTTGAATGTTCTCTTGCTGTTGTAATATTGGAAAAACATTTTGGAATTGGTTTTAGCTCCCTTAGCAATGTTCATTTCTATTTCTCTCTTGGCCTTTCTAACTTCCTTTTTGACTTGCATTTGCAGTTCTGTGTACTCTTTCTGTGTACTTTCTTTTTGGTCCTTTTTTAATGCTCTGTAAAGTGCCTTTTTTCGCTGAATATTTTTTTTAATTGATCTATTAAACCATTTTGGCAATTTATTTTTACATTTAGATTTGTCTACTTTAGGGATATAATTGTTTTGCGCCTCTAGTACTACATTTTTGAAGAACAACCATCCTTCTTCTGTGGGTGTTTTCTCTATTTTACTCCAATCTACTTCTGTTAGTCTCTGTTTCATGCCTTCATAGTTTGCTTTTCTAAAATTGTAAACCTTAGCTTTAGTCTTTACTTTTGGGGATTTAAAAAGCACTTCAAATGAGACCATGTTGTGGTCTGAGTTTGCCAGTGGTTCTCTGACCTCTGTTTTAGTTATTCTGTCTTCGTTATTTGAAAAGACTAAATCAAGGCATGCCTCCCCTCTAGTGGGTGCCTTCACAAATTGTGTTAGGAAGCAGTCATTTGTCATTTCCACCATTTCTATTTCATCCTTCGCGCTACCCACCGGGTTTTCCCATTTTATTTGGGGGAAGTTGAAATCCCCCATTAGTATGGCTTCTCCTTTGCTACACACATTTCTAATGTCATTGTATAACAGATTATGTTTGTAGCAGCTGCACTCTTAGATATTCAATAGATATTTTTTAAATTCATTTATTCTAAATCTTTAGTCAGTTTAGAAAAAAATATTCCCAGGCTGTATTTTATTCACTGAAGTATATTTATGTTCTCAATGTGTCTTCAGAATGTATCCTGTGATTTTATACCAGTTACTATAGTAATACAAAATAGGAACATTCTTTGACAAACATTTCTCTAGCCCTTCTCAATGTCTTTAATGAAAGACCTTTGGCTTTTGTTCCCCAATGTTTTATTGGTAACAAGATGCTTTTGCTTGATTATTCCATATTTGTTTGATTTTGCTAAAGAACAAATGGTACAATATTATGTTGAAACTTCATTTTAAAAAGCCTTTATTTGTCAGTGTTACTGGCCAAAAGCTTATTTCGCTGTATGTAAAATGAAGAAGAGTTATTACATGAGTTCTATTGGAAATGATTTGAGCTTGGACAATAAAATGTTTAAACATGTATAGCAATATGAAAAAGGCTTTAATGCCACCAGTAATGGGATCTTGTTTGAACTTCCACAGAATATTTCGGAGGTGGGTGCTTATAAATCAGTATTTAACTTCAAATAAAAAAAATGGAAAAACAGGAACGTGTTATTTTCACAAGAAGCCTGACATTTGTCCAGAACAATATAGCAAGATGTATGTATACGCAGACACAATATGCTGCTTCATTGGGTTACATTGTGCAATACAACTTGGTTGTGGATGACTAACATTTGTCAGGCATATCATGTTATCCATTAAGTTTAATTATTTTTTGGTTTTATTAGTTAATTTAAAAGGCTGTTTGTTAATTAAGAAGTTGTGAAAACACTTTTAAACCTCTCTTTTTTGTATATATGTGATCCAGTTTTTACTTAAGTCAAGAGAAACATGTATTCAGATGTAATAGAACTTGATAGGGATATTCTTTAACACACATTATTGAGATTATGAATATGGGGATATAAGCAGGTGCATGTCCGTCTTACATTATCATTAGACATTTTACAAATTTGATGACACTTTATTAGGACATTCTTTAGTTCAAGTTATTGAGTGTTGGAGTATGGTGATTTATAAAGGGCCCTTTCTGTCTGTCTGTCTGAATGTCACACTTACGTTGTTACATGTACACAGGGCAGGCAGCTCCCGACACCAACAATAAGGCATGAAACCCTCATCCACAAGCAGATGGGAACTTGAAACGTATACAGGGGCTACTGTAAAACAAGATCATTACAATAAACAAAAATGCTCTCCCTCTCCTTAATTATATGATCCGGCGCCTTTTTGTTTACAGATTAACCCCTGCATGTATGTATGACAGATATAGGTTGTGATACTGATAAGGTTATTTTAAGGTTATTTTTGTTACTAACATGTGCTACTCTAATATCTTCATTTTTCCAGATCAAGTAAGAAACAGCTACCAGCTGTGTAACAATGGCACACTGCGGGTGATGTATGCGAACGGGATGGGTATCAGCTTCCACACTGAGCCTCATATTCTGGCTGGCACCGTGAGCCCGACCATCGGGCTGCGCAACATCACCCTGCCCATGGAGAACGGGCTGAACTCCATTGAGTGGCGCCTGAGGAAGGAGCAAATTAAAGGGAAGGTCACTGTGTTTGGGAGAAAACTCAGGGTAAGTACCAAGACAGTGTGGATTTCAAAATGGACTCCATTGCAGGCCGCTCTCACTCCGTTATTTATTCTGCTATCACCACCCCTTAATTACCTGTGCCTCGACCCAGACAGCCCCAAATGCGTGATGGCACTAGAGTGAAAACATAGGTGACTACAGGGATTCATTTAGCAAGCCTACCCTTTCCCAACACACAATCATGCAGGTCCAATGAACTCTTCCAGCTGGCCGGGGATTTCATCTGCGGACCAGGCCTCCAGCTAGTGCCAGAATTACGGGTTTTGGTGAGACCATCACCCCTAAAATTAGTCACATAGTTGTAGTGTGGCTACCCCCCAGGACTGATACAATATGCTGCTGAGAAACACCTCTAAAACGTTTGCCAACATATTCTTTAATATCACTAAACATGTTAGTTGTCAAAGTGGGGGGGCAGATATTATTCACAGATACAGAAATCTCTCCTACTGTATGTATTGTCCATTTCAATTGAATATAACAGTTTTTTTTTTCCCAAAACAGGCACATGGAAGAAACTTGTTGTCTATCGACTTTGACCGAAACACCCGCACAGAGAAGATTTATGACGACCATCGCAAGTTCACCCTGAGGATTGTTTATGACCAGCAAGGCCGCCCGTCCTTATGGCTCCCCAGCAGTGGTCTCGCTCCAGTCAATGTGTCCTACTCCGTCAGCGGGCAGCTCGTGGGTCTGCAGCGAGGGGCAATGAGTGAGAGAACAGAGTACGACAGCCACGGCAGGATTGTGTCCCGCTCCTTCGTGGATGGAAAGATATGGAGCTACTCTTACCTGGAAAAGGTGAGCCTAGCAAGCATTAGCCATATATTGTACAGGTAAAAGCAGAAACTAGTATACAAAAGTATACAAAGTGCCTTCATCAGTGATTTGAAATGTATGTAATAGTGTTCTTATATGAGTTAAAAAGGGATGGCCCTTCCTCTGAGAAATAATGCGTGAGTATCACAAATCAATACTGGTACTTTATTAGTGGGAATTTCCCCGTAGAGATATGATAGTATGAGAAGAAGGAAAGATTTAAAAAAAAACAAAGATAAAGTTTGGAAAGAAAAATAGGCTGGTTTCTGTCAAGTCATAGGCACAAGACACATGTTGAGCACTGGTAGATATTGAATAGCCTACATTACATATGTCTGTAGCAGGCAACACAAACTAAATAGCAGTTCCTGAACTCAGACTTAGGCTGGCGATACACAAGCAATTTTTTAAGCAATTAAAAAAAAAAAAAAAATGGACCATGTGTCACTAATTGACAACTCGAGTTGTCAACAAATCTTGGAGTGGCAATCAAATTGCTAGAATAGACCAGTGCTCTATTTTTAGCAATTCAATTGACAGTGCACCAGATGATTTTCCAAAGGTTTTTCTATATCTCTGTGTTTTCAAAATGATTCCTATTAATATAGCTTCTGCTGAAACATGTTTACAGCAAACAGGCACCATCTTAAAATCATTTGAAATAATTGACAATGTTCCTGTGTGTGTGTGTGTGTGTGTGTGTGTGTGTGTGTGTGTGTCTGTGTCTGTGGCACATTTAGCAGCAGCAATTTAGTTTACATTTTTTGTATCTCTGGCCTTACTATTTTTCAGTTTTTTTAATGTTAAACAGTCTGTTGTTATTTATGTTATTTATTTATGTTATTTATTTATTTATCTATTTGTTAAATTATCTTTTAAGCTCGACAACACGGTTCTGAATATCTTTGTGTTGTGTCCTCTTGTACCACATAAATAAGTCAGAGCCTGCAAACAATATTTAGCTGTAAAAAAAAAAAAAAAAACACACATCAGTCAAATGTAGTGAAGCACTGTGACAAAGTGCCCGCCCCTGTGTATAATATTTGTCATATGTTGCATGTGGTGTGTTAAATGCTGGTGTTTAGTCATTGGTACATGGGATATAAACGGGTTTGTGTAACACGAGCGTTTAAAATGTATATTTGTATTTAGGCACGAGGATTGCACAGCACTTCACGTGCAAGTAAAAAGTAATAATATGTGAGCACGGGGAATTGCACTTTTTATTAATTCATGTGCAGTTGTACCGAGACTCCAATTGAATGATTGATTAGCAATCGAGTCTTGGTATAGCTGCATAAAAACAGTATGTGTTCACCCACTCGGGGTTGGGGGTTCGGTGAGTGGAGAACGGGATTGGAGACGGAGGAAATAATAAGTATAATAATAATAACGTAAAGTAAAAGCTCATCGTGTTTTGTTTGGTCCATTTTGTTTATCTGTTTATTTTGGCGAATGTGCCGGGTCCTGTATTTTTGTTTGTTACCACCGTTTATTTTCTGTTCTGTTTATTTAGTAAATGCTGAGCGAAAGCATTCGATCAGCTCAACCAAACTCCACCTCTCTGTTTATTTCCTGCTTCTGGTCTGACGCCACCCACTCCGGCTGTCTCTGTGACTAGCACTTATAAAATCAAAAAGTATACCACTGAGGGGGCTCCCAAGTGGCACATCCAGTAAAGGCGCTCTCCATGGAGTGCAGGATGCACCCTATAGCCTGGACACCACCAGTTCGAGTCCAGACTATAGCCTGGACGTCACCCGTTCAAGTCCAAGCTATTCCACTGCTGACTGTGGACTGGAGCTCCCAAGGGACAGCGCGCAATTGGCCAAGTGCCACCCGGTGGGGGGAGAGCATCTGTTGGCTTGCCTGTAAGCTGCTTAGAGCTGCGTTGTCCCCCAGCGCTGTAGTTTTGAGGTAGCTGCATGTGGGCCTGCAGTGTGACTACTAAATAAAAATAAATTAAAAAAGTAGACAGCTACTGGATGATTTAGTGTGTCGTCATTCCATCTAACAACTAGAAGGAGATTATTAGCTTCTTTAGGAGACTTCAGAAACTGATAAACCCTGTCTAGGCTATTATTCTTGATGGCTTATATGTAATCTTTGAAATAAATTGTTCTTTCAAACAACTTACCCAATTGCGTGGATGAGTGTGCTTAATTGTTATAAGTATTATAAGAAGGAAATAATTTATAAAGTCAGTGAAAAAACTTTTTTTTGTTTATATAATATATATATATATATATATATATATATATATATAATATATATATATATATATATATATAATATATATAATATATATATAGTCATATATATATACATCAGTATCACTTAATCTATACTAAATACTGTATTATTATATGGATATTGATTAAGAAAATGATGACACATTAAAATACAATGCCATATTAAAATAAAGTAACATTTGTTTAATTACTACATAATGAATGCTAATTTGCATGCAGGTTTGAATTTGCCTTCCAACCCATCCAGTGCCAATTGGCTTTATTGAAACTGTGATGGTTAGGCTTGTTCCTTTTTTGATGTTTGTATTTCAGGGGTTCACAAAATAGTATAAGAAATCACTCACCTTTTAGAGCATGTATTTGACTGGGTTCTTCATTGGAGCACTATGAAACCTGTTAATTATACAACAGGTTTCAGTACTTTAAGTTTATGGGTCATTCTGATTGAGTTGTTGACACTCCATGATTGAGTAGCAGTGATCCAAGTATCCAAAGTTAATAATATAAAAGCGTTTGACTTGATTCATAACTGTTCATTTGCTGTGGTTTTCCTTAGCTTGGAAATATACACCCCAACAGCATTTGGTCTGCTGCTGTTCAGAAGCAAATACATTGAAAATGATTCATAGCAAAGCTCCTGCAACCTGTTGCGCAATTAACACGATGTTTAAAAAAAAAATAAAAACTTTCTTACTGTATTACATGAGCCCCTAAAAAAACAATGTAGAAAAGGAGCAAATGAGATGACTTAGTTTGGAAGAATTGATTCTCATTGTGCATGCTTTTTTCTTTTTTTTTTTGCTTGCAGTCCATGGTGCTACTTCTGCAGAGCCAGCGGCAGTACATCTTTGAGTTTGATGCCTCGACCCGGATCACTGCTGTCACCATGCCCAGTGTGGCAAGACACACCATGTCCAGTCACACTTCCATCGGCTACATCAGAAACACCTACAACCCCCCGGAAAGCAACGCCTCCGTCATTCATGACTTTAGTGAGGACGGCAGACTCCTAGACACATTGTTTTTGGGAACTGGACGCAAGGTGTTTTACAAGTACGGCAAGCTGTCCAAACTGTCTGAAGTTTTGTACGACAGCACTGTGGTCACCTTTGGCTACGATGAAACCACTGGAGTCCTTAAAATGGTCAACCTGCAGAGTGGCGGCTTCTCCTGCACCATCCGTTACAGGAAAATCGGTCCTTTGATAGACAAGCAAATCTATAGGTTTTCAGAGGAAGGCATGGTGAATGCAAGGTTTGACTACACTTACCACGATAACAGCTTCCGCATCGCCAGCATGAAGCCCGTTATCAGTGAGACCCCTCTCCCAGTTGACCTTTACCGCTATGATGAGATTTCCGGCAAGGTGGAACATTTTGGTAAGTTTGGAGTCATCTACTACGACATCAATCAGATCATCACTACTGCAGTCATGACGCTTAGCAAACACTTCGACACCCATGGACGCATCAAAGAAGTCCAGTACGAGATATTCCGTTCGCTGATGTATTGGATGACTGTTCAGTATGACAGCATGGGAAGGGTAACTAAAAGAGAGCTCAAACTTGGCCCATATGCCAACACAACAAAATACACATATGAGTATGATGGAGATGGACAACTTAATGCCGTAAAAGTAAATGACTGGCCAACATGGCGCTACAGTTACGACCTGAACGGGAACCTGCATCTCCTGAACCCTGGCAACAGTGCCCGATTGATGCCACTTCGCTATGACCTGAGGGACCGGATCACACGCTTGGGGGATGTTCAGTACAAACTGGATGAAGACGGTATCCTGTGTCAACGTGGGTCGGATATATTTGAGTACAACTCCAAAGGTTTGCTGGTCAGGGCCTACAGCAAAAGCAGTGGCTGGAATGTCCAGTATCGCTACGATGGACTAGCAAGGAGGGTCTCCAGCAAGAACAACCTGGGCCAACACATTCAGTTTTTCTACGCCGATCTCAACAACCCAGCCAGAGTGACCCACGTTTACAATCACTCCAGCTCAGAAATCACCTCCTTGTACTATGATCTGCAAGGCCATCTGTTTGCAATGGAGATCAGCAGTGGAGAGGAGTATTACATTGCCTCGGACAATACTGGAACCCCGCTGGCTGTCTTCAGCAGCAACGGGCTCATGATCAAGTTGCTGCAGTACACCGCCTACGGGGAGATATATCACGACTCCAATCTGGATTTCCAGCTCATCGTGGGCTTCCACGGAGGCCTGTACGACCCCCTCACCAAACTAGTTCACTTCATGCAGAGAGATTATGATGTCTTGGCTGGCCGATGGACGGCTCCGGATTACAGCATGTGGCAAAAGATTGGCAAAGAACCCGCTCCATTCAATTTGTACATGTTTAAAAACAACAACCCACTCAGTGACACTTTGGACTTGAAGAATTATGTCACAGGTAAGACATCTTTTATTTTTTTTAAGGACTGAAACTACTCTTCACTCCTTAGAGTTAACACAAAAGAAAAAAAATCCAATAAGGCATATTGAAAGGAAATTACATTTTACTGTGTTAAATAGCTCTTTGAAACTGGCATCCATGGTATTTCATTATTATTCCCGCACTTAACGCTTCACTGATTTAGAGAACGGATTTTCAAATTGTGATCAAAATTGTTTACGACATTCTTTTCCACAAGCTATTAAGAGTAATTGTTTTCATCACTCTGCTCTCAGCCAAACTCCACGAGATGACATCTTCAGAAATCTTTATCATTTCAGTAATTTTATGTTATAAATTCAAACCACAACCAAACTTGACCTTTTACAGCTCACTAAATATTGATTATGCTTGAAAAAAGGAACCAAACTAATTGTCTATTATGGTATGTTAATGTCTTCACAGATGTGAAAAGCTGGCTGGTGATGTTTGGATTCCAGCTAAGCAATATCATCCCTGGCTTCCCCAAGCATCGGATATATTTTGTGGAACCTTCGTACGAGCTCTTAGTGAGCCAAGACTGTGAAAATGGACAGGCACGTGCCTTATGAATTTATTATGAACAAGCAGAATTATCAATACTCATCCAAGCGGTTTAAAGCTGGCAGCTGACAGATATGTGCTTGTAAACTATATTCTGGATGGGTAACTCTGTATAAAGGAAGTTACATTTTAAAATAACGCATTCGGCTGAAGAGGGCTTTTAGTTCTGGTACATTAATAGAGCATTAGCACACCAGAAAATGAATAGGTTGTCAATGCATTTATTGGCACCCCAATACTCCTATTAATATAATAAAGTATATATACCATTTAAAGCATTTGACTACATTAAAATAATTTATTTTCCATCAAGGAAAATTTATCAATTCCATCAATTGCTCACTGTTTGGGTTGCATCCACTGTTTGGGTTTGTGTGCTTATTAAATTACTTCTTTCAGCTGTCACAAACCCATCAGGCAGCAGTCAATGGCCTTGACTTCTGTTGCAGTCTAGCATAAATACACATGATCTTGGTTCATTCCAGCTCCAGTGGACCACATTCTGAGGTGTTTCCTCTATTTGTGGCTGATGATACATAAACCAGGCTGATTAATGCATGCCACACATATCTCAATATTTTGACCACTCCATGTGGGGGATGACCAAGACAAACTTGTTTAGTATCACGTTAAAGCATTATTTTTTTTAAGGTATTTCCAACAAAACACAAAAAAAAAAAACAAGGCATAGATGCAAGTCTTTAACAAAAGAGATTGTCCAACCACCCCTTGGTCGAATTGAGCTGGAATGACCATCTTACTTTTCAGGAACCTACTAAAGCTTGATATTAGTACGAGTGTATATGGCCGAATGTTTTAACTTCAAGTGTCTCAAAGTGAAGGTCAAGTCCAAAATTTGTTCACACCCCTACATGCAGTACATGTCAATTGTAAAGATTTGTTCTGCTTTATTCTAGCTGATCACCGGTGTTCAACAAGCAGCAGAGAGGCGCAACAAAGCATTCATGGCTCTTGAAGGAAGATTACTGAACAAAGACAAACGGGTGGGAAAAAGGGACACACCAGGCCGCTGGTTTGGAACCAATAAGCCAATTATTGGAAAAGGCATCATGTTTGCGATCAAAAACGGAAGAATTGCAACCGGGGTCACCATCATAGCGAGCGAGGACAGCAGGAAGATAGCTGCGGTTCTCAACAACGCCTATTATTTGGAAGGGACTCATTACACCGTAGAAGGGAGAGACAACCACTACTTTGTGAAACTTGGGTCTGCTGACAGTGACCTCATTACACTGGGTATGAGCAGCGGCCGCAAAGTGCTGGAGAACGGCATCAACATCACTGTCACCCAGCAAACGCTTCTGGTCGGAGGGAGGACTCGTAGATTTGCAAATATCGAGTTTCAGTATGCCACTTTGTCAATGAACATCCGTTATGGCTTGACAATGGACAGTGTGGATGAAGAGAGGAACAGAGTGTTGGATCAGGCTAGGTTGAGAGCTTTGGCAACAGCTTGGTATAAGGAGCAGCAGAACGCCCGAGACAGCAGAGAGGGCAGCAGGTTATGGACTGACGGAGAAAAGCAACAGCTCTTGAATACCGGGAGAGTCCAGGGATATGATGGCTACTACGTACTGCCAATAGAGCAGTATCCAGAATTGGCTGACAGCAGCAGTAATATCCAGTTCCTCCGTCAAAATGAAATGGGCAAAAGGTAACAAACTAGACTGCTTTGACCTACTGACGCACAACCTGCAACAGTAATTAAAAACTTCTGAATCTGTCTCCTCTCCTAAGGAGATGAAACCATTGAAGGGGGTACTCAATAAAGACTGAAATAAAAAAAAAATGACTCTAATTATAGACATTTATGCCACACTTTTGGCACAAAGGACTTTCTTTAAAAAAATGAAAAAGCATTCGGAGCTAAAAAAGAAAAACAGTTGTTGCAAAAAGTACCCCTTTTTATAAATGTAACCCAGATTTTTGGGGTTTTCTGAAGAAAGAAAATAGAACGGCTTCAGAGAATGTTCAAGTGAAGTTATTATTTTGCTAAATGGATTTAAAGATGGCTGCTTGGAATGGGGTAAATGTCTTGAGTTAAAATTGACTTGTCAAGTTGATTGTGCTTATAGTTAAAAACTAAATTGGCAAAGAGCCTGGAAGGTTCTTAAGAACTCAACACACATACACACACACACTGTCTCAGGCCCTTAAGTCATATAAAGACTTTAAACTGCTGATTAAGGAAAATGACAAGAGCGAACTCTGAATTCCAAAAACGGTGGCTATAATTACAGTAAATAATGTCATACATTGTCTTTTTTTTAAACTACAGTGTCAGATAACACATTTGTTCAGAGTGTAATTTACTTAGATTAGGTAGTTTTGTAAGTATCAGTTTCAGTAGATTTGTGGACAATGTATCACACTGTTAAAAGTGGTCATC
This sequence comes from Polyodon spathula, assembly GCF_017654505.1. Lineage (NCBI taxonomy): Eukaryota > Metazoa > Chordata > Actinopteri > Acipenseriformes > Polyodontidae > Polyodon > Polyodon spathula. Next base: position 26,799,559 of record NC_054545.1, read on the forward strand.
AATGTACACAAACAAAAAGTCACAGCTCAAAATAAAATCAAGAACGTATTTATTTAATTTATTTGATTAGATTTTTTTGTTTTCTTCCTTGTATTCTATGACAATCATGCAGCAATCGTCAGAAAAAAAAAAAAAAAACTGGTGCGAAGACATTTTTTTTCTTTTGTAATATATGTAAGAATTGTTCATTAAGGTTTTTATATTAATTTTAATTTGCTGCTCTGCAAATTATAGTCGCAGAAAAAAATAATTTATGTAAAGTGTTTTAAAAATTGTTTATACTTAAAAAATAAAGTCTTTAAAACTGTGAACATGAATTTGAAAATTAATATGTATGTACAGTATATACAGCTGCCCCTGTGCAGCACAGTACAATATTATTGAAACAAATGCTATTGAGGTTTATATTTCTAAGAAACCTTAAAAGTGGGTTGAATGCTGTTGCAATATTGTAACCACTACATGAAAAAAAGAATCTTGATTATGACACACAGAAGTAAGTAAGTAAGTTAGGCACTAGCATTAGCTCCCCGGGTTTGAGTTTCAGAACTATCCTTGTTTACCTTGTTTATTTAAATAATGTGCAGCCGTCTCATATTGAAAACATGAATGAAAGAAATAGCAATCATGTGATTTGAATTTGCATTAATTAGGCAGTTTGGATATTAGTTATATTGTTTATATGGACAGTTTTGAAGCTTCAGTAGCACTTAGCTGACTATTAGCTAGCAAAAAGGTATTGTTTCACAAAACATTTCAAAATGAAGCAGTTTTACAGAGAGCAGCTCGGCTTGTCTAAATGTTTAAAACAAGGTTGTCCTCTTGAGCCCCACACTGTTTATTTTATATTTGTAGGTGTTTCCTATTTCAAGGCTCCTAATAGGTTTGAAAAGACTGCAAGGGCCATCAGTAAGTAGTCTTTGGTACAAGCAAGTACAGTCAAAGTTTAAACATGACACGAATTTAATGAGCACAAACACACTGAAGCTGTGTCTTTGAGTCAATCTCTTTTTTACCTCACTTTTTAAAATATTTTTTGCTGCTATTCAGTCAGCCATTTGGTTTTAGTGAGCTAAACGTGTTTTATGTTTTCCTTGTTCCCTGTTTCCCTGTGTTTTTGTCTGTCTCTTTGAGATCTCACTTAAGCTAGATTTAGCAGACTGCTACTTTGAAGTTCTCTGTGATAGACTAGTGACTGGAGTTTGAGCAATCAGGCACTGGCACAATGTGCTTTGATTACACTTCTCACAGGAAGATTTATGTAGTAATACATCTCACTTGTGTCTGCAGGTCATTTATCTGCAACAAGCTATGGTCAGGCAGCTAAAGAGGGTGACATTTATTTTAAGCTGTGGGCTAACTGAAGAGACCTGACTGCTCAAATATCCGGCACCTGATTCGACAACAGAGTACCTAAATGAGGGTATTTCTGAGGTACCGTGTCCAATTCTACAGATAATTGTACAGCTGCAGTCCACCTAAACATGCTTATATATGATGTTTTGTAATTGCTTGATGAATAACTATCTGAAGACCAGTTCACAACTAGACTACATTCAGACATGCAGCCAAACAGAAACTAAACTGTAGAGACCATTCTAAACAAGCATGACATCATGACATCTCTGAAAAGACATTTGATTCAAAACATGTAAAAGACATGAACTTTACACCTGGTGTAAAGTGTATTTTGTGTTAAAGTATTCTGTATTCCTGTTCATTAGCAAACGTTTGCTTGAAAAAGCAGTCATCCGTGCTGTTGAAGGATCACCAGTATTGCATTGCTATATGTAAATAAAAAAAAAAAAAAAAAAAAAACTGTTACATAATTCCATTGTCAAGTGTTTAAATTGCTGATACTATCATTTTGCACATTTATTGCACATTGAAACTGTGGTTTATATTAACATTATGAACACACATTATTGAGGATTCCACAGGCAAACAAACTTTGTCTTATGACATGTAACTCCTTTTTTTGCTTGTTGGCACCTAAGACAAGAACATAATAAAGAATTGTAAAGTAAAATACATCATTTTAATATGTGGATTTTTTATTTGAGTATTATTGCTTTAACCCAATTAATATAATTGGCAGGGTTTCCATGCAGTTTAGAAACTACAGATTCTCTCTCCATGTCATGAGAATGTGACATAGCACACACATATCACACACAGTCCTCACACTATAGGAAGTGGGTGGCCAAACCAGAGAATGCCTCAAAAGGATGGGTAAATCACCTTCTCACACCAAAAAGCCTTGTACATTGACCAGAAACTGATGTTTATTTTCATGGAAACATCTCCGAAAGCTGTACTTTATGCTCACGAGACTTCAGCAGTGAAGACCCCATTTGTGACGTAATGTCATGCAACTTTGTACTATAACTAAAAGCCATGAGATGTGCTACAAGTAGCCCTGGCAAGATCTGACCAAATAGAAAAAAATAAGCATACGGTAAGGAGTTTAGGGACCTCTTCATTCATTTTATTTTTTATTTTTTATGTGACCCCATGTATTCAACATTTCAAATTATTGCCATAATGTGCTTTATAGTTTAGCTGTTTTATAAGCAAGTTTTTTTTGTTTTGTTTTTTAAGCTACAACAAATTTTAAAAATGTATTATGTTAAAGTAGCCCTTTTTTTCTTCTTTTTACAGCCCCTTACCTTTTCATGTTTTCAACTATTCAGAGTTTTTCTTATTGCAGCGGCTCCATTTTTTTTTTTTTTTGTAAGGCGTTCTGACAATTCAAGCTGCTCTTCTGTTACTTCTCTGCCATAGACAAACGTTGAAACATGAAAAAGGCTTACTCTTTAAAGTAACATAGGCTAATGATGCAAAGGATTATGGGGGACCTTGGTTCACTGTCTGTCCTGGTTTTTCCTCTTTCAAAAGGGAGCAGTCGTGTTCTGTGTCATTGGCATTTGTATTTAAAGTTTGTCTTGAGAGAAACGCTCAGACACATGTACATTTGTTTATAAGGCAGTGGGTCCAAAAATGACCTGCCATAACACTGTCAATAGGGTTTCGGGCCACGCTGGGAAGCTCGGGTGCACTCAATTTGATGCAGTCTTCAAGGTGTTTTATTTATTATAAATTATGAACATATGAACATCTTAAGAAAGTGTTCTTCCCTCAAGACATTGGATAGGGGCATTTAATGATAATGCAAGAGACAGCCCATTTGCTCTCAGGTAAGTACTACATATTGCAGGTATTTATCTTTTTTGTTTGTCTGAGTGCATGTTTCATGTGTGTTGTATAAAAAAAGGGACACTGCTTCTACTTATTTGAGTGCCTGTTCCTTTTAGGTGATCTATATTAATAATATTAGTTTAGCTGTATTGTTCAATTTGGGATGTAAAGTCACTAGGATATTTCTCTTCTTGATTAGTGGATTTTGGTTTGACGCTCCAAATCACCTTTTTATAGTCATATCCCGTTAATGGCAGTAAACAGAATGACTCATGTCACTTGCTGTGTACTACAAAACATGAACTTAGTAATGATGGCAATTCTAAATCATCATCTGTATCTCACCATGGCTGATAATCTAAAAGAGGGAGATCCATGAAGGCAAATTCAAAATACTAAAAGAAAATGACTTTATTAAGTTTCTTTTAGAATTTTCTGGATTTTATATAAGGCTTCCAATGTTTAAATAAATTGTGTTCCCTAATTCACTGCGTGTTTTGAACCACAGCTATCCAACGGTGTGCACGTTTTTAAAATTAATCCTGATCCCATATATATATATATATATATATATATATATATATATATATATATATATATATATATATACACACAAACACACACACTACCGGTCAAAAGTTTTAGAACACCCTCATTTTTCCAGTTTTTATTGAAATTTAAGCAGTTCAAGTCCAGTGAATAACCTGAAATGGTACAAAGGTAAGCGGTAAAAAAAATAAGTTTAGGTTACCGAAAACTGAAAAATAATGTACATTTCAGAGTTATACAAAAAAGCCTTTTTCAGGGAACAAGTAATGGATTAACAACTTACAGCTGTTCTGCAGCAATGGAGTAAATTAAGCCTTGAAAGTTGATGCTAACAATTCCTACAGGTGTCACAACTTTTGTTGATTACTTACAAACTCTCTGTCTGTATAAAAGCAGTGTTGGAACAGACTGTGTTACTACACCCTCTTAAGCATTATTTGGACAGTATTGTACTGCAGGAAGTAGTATATTGCTATCATAATGGCGAGAAAAAGGCAATTAACAAAGGAAGACAGACAGGCCATTATAACCCTTAAAAGTGTAGGTCTTTCCTTTAGAGAAATTGCAAAGAAAGCCAAGGTGTCAGTGAGTACAGTTTCCTACACCATCAAAAGGCACTTGAAAACTGGAGGAAACTCTGACAGGAAGAGGTCTGGCAGACCCAAAGCCACAACAGAATCAGAAGACAAGTTTCTGAGAGTCAACAGCTTGCGTGATAGGCGGCTCACAGGACAACTGCTTCAAGCACAGCTTAACACTGGTCGAAGTAAGCAAGTCTCAGTTTCAACTGTGAAGAGAAAACTTCGAGCTGCAGTGTTTGACAGGTCAAGTGGCAGTAAGAAAGCCATTGCTAAGATGGCAAAATAAGAAAAAGAGGCTTGCCTGGGCCATGAAGCACCACCAGTGGACTACTGAAGACTGGAAGAAGGTCTTATGGACAGATGAATCAAAATTTTAAATCTTCGGTTCATCACGCAGGGTTCTGTACGCCATCGAATAGGCAAAAGGATGGTTCCTCGGTGTGTGACACCAACTGTCAAACATGGAGGAGGAAGGGTGATGGTCTGGGGCTCTTTTGCTGGATCCAGAGTCAGCGACTTGGACACAGTGAGTGGCACCCTGAACCAAAACGGATACCACAGCATTTTGCAGCACCATGCAATACCCTTTGGTATACATCTAGTTGGTCAGGGGTTCATCCTACAGCAAGATAATGACCCAAAACATACCTCCAGGCTATGTCAGAACTACCTTAGAAGAAAAGAACAAGATGGTAGGCTTCAAATCATGGAATGGCCAGCACAGTTTCCAGACTTAAACCCCATCGAGCTGGTTTCAACTAGACAGAAGGGTGAAAGCAAAGCAACCTACAAGTGCAACACATTTGTGGGAACTTCTGCAACAGTGTTGGGAAGAACTTTCCAAACAATATTTGATTTTCATTGTAGAAAGAATGCCATGAGTGTGTTCGGCTGTTATATCTGCAAAAGGTGGCTACTTTGAGTCAAAAATTTTGATTAAATTTTGTTAAACAAAACGATTCCATGATTTCTTTTTTTATCTCCAATTGTTTACTTGTTCTATGCTTTAATTTCAGAGTACATTGAGACATTAAACTGAGTAAATTTCAATAAAAACTGGAAAAATGGAGGTGTTCTAAAACTTTTGACCGGTAGAGTGTGTGTGTGTGTGTGTGTGTGTGTGTGTGTGTGTGTGTGTGTGTGGTATATATATATATATATATAAATATAATATCTATATTATTATATATATATTATATATATATATATATATATATTGGTAGATATTATTGGTCTATTAATTTGCAACACCCCTTCCTACCTAGTATATAGATCATATTAATACCTAAAAATGAGGACATTTTGAGTCTGATTATTAAAGACTAAAATAGTTCTGGAATTATTTACAAAATATTTCCTGAGACTCACCAGGAGAGGGCAGTACATGACTTCCTTTTTTCCCAGTATACCGCAGTATACAGGGCCTAAGCAACTGATGTTAAATTGGTCATAATATTGGTAGACGAGTTTAAAAGGGATTTTGTAGACTGCAGAGACCACCTATACCAGACTGGATAAACAAGGATTATTGGTCCATGCTTCTTGAAGCAATGGGGTCATCCCAGCTTAAGTGGATCCAATTCTGGGGAGGTGTTTCCTCCATTTGTGTTTGGTAATACATAATACATGTACGATTCATGTAGTGTACATGCAACAGAAGAGCTGTGTGAGAAAGTGACTGAATGTGGTAAAAATGTCCCTTTGATGTCCTTTGACCTATTTTTTTTTTTTTTTTTTTTTCAATTGGGGGATGACCTAAACAATGTTAGTATTACTTTAAAGCATGCTTCAAGGGCTTTCCAACAACAAATAATTTACAGAAATTGTCAAAAACCACTCCAGAAACCTGCAATCACATTAGTCTGTGATTGATGTTTAATAGGGAAAATGACAGCTGCAGAGGACTGTGACGTCTGAAAAGCACCAATCGATGGACACAAAAGGACAGAAAGCAGGAGAGATCAGTGCGCATTAACTGCGCAGCAGGACTTGTATCACCAAATGGACTGAATGATCAATCCCTCCCACAGGTGCAGTCACCTCAAACGCCATTCGTTTTCATTAAGTGCAGAATAACTGTGTATCTAGAGGAGGAGCATGCGTTCAGTCACGTCAGCTGTAATTCATGTTGTTTGATTTTTGCTTTGTCAGAACCGTCTCGTTCACATTGAAGTTTAAGATCTGCCACTCTTCGGATTGAATGTTACAGAATTTGTGAGACGTAAAATTATTCTCACTTCCGGTCAGACACACCATCTTTTTACATTTTTATGTACACACAAAATAGTGTACCTTCTGAAGCAGTATGCAATAAAAAAACACACAACTAGTTCAAAGCAAACCAGGGCCACAAAACCCAACAGTTAATAAAAACTCAACAATAAAAAAACACACAATATATCAATAGCAAACCATATATATATAAACAACATAAACTATATATATATATATATATATATATTATATTATATATATTGTTTACGCTCAATAAAACATGTGCAACAACTCCTGAATGAACTTCATCCTCCTCAAGAGGGACAGGTCAAAATGTGTCCAAAACTAGATTCCTATAACACTACCATTCGATTCGTGGTGAAACTGTGCTGAAGACTGCACCATAACGAGCACCCCTTAAATTTAAATACGTTACATGGCCTATCCTTCAGCCGTGTACCCACCTTCTATTTCTACGTGTGATTTGATTGAATTCTCGCGAGAGGTACTCGCAGTGTTATATCTCTGGCTGAGAGTAATATATGTTGTTTGTGTAAGATTCACAAAAACAGCGGCTTTTCTGTCCGGGTTAGGGAAGCTGTAGCGCTACATTGTTAATGCCAGTAGACAAGGAGCGTCAGCACCAGGTTAGTACATTTATAGAGACCAGTAAGTAATATATTTACCGGTATTAATATTATAGGCCGTTTTGAAGGACAGTGTCTTATTTCAACAAGCGGTGTCAATGACTTTGTTTGTATAGGGGAAAGTAGCAACAAGAAAATGGTATAATCAGATTCCGTGAGCATATAATGCAGTAGCTACTGTCCTTCCTGGCAATTGAATAGACGTGTCTTCATTTTTAATATCTTAATTGTAATCTTTATATTTTAATTTTGCTTAGTAATAACAGAATATGACAGAACCATCAACAAAGATGCCAACTGCTACGGTTTGGCCGTAGCAACTATGGTTTTCAGGCTCTGCTACGGTGATACGGGCCAAGTTAAAAAAGAAAATACGTTTTTTTTTTTTTTTTTTATAAATTAGACTTGCGTCAGTGCTCCTGTGTTAATGATGGTGTGAGTTTCCGCGTTCCCATTTTTTGTATCCGTGATTGGCTTGTGGTTTAAAAAAAAAAAAAACACACACAGTACCTAGACCATTTACAATGGGCCATGCACGGTAGTCAAGGCTTTTCCACTGTTGGGAAAAGAAAAAAAAAGACGATCAGTGATTGGTCGGCCAAGATATAACAAAAAGCGCCTTGGCAACAAGCAAATGGTAAATAGCAGCGGTAACTTTTTCATTCAATTTTTAATAAAGGAAATGGCAACACAAAAAAAGACCGCGGCTGAATTCACAAAGGTTCAAAGAGGATTACATCAAGAAGTATACATTCATAAAAAAAAAAGTAAGATATCAGAACATCATGCTTACTGTGAGTACTGCAGGTGCGATTTAAGTGTCAAGCATGGGGGAATAAATGATATTGATGAACACGTCAGAACCTTGAAACATGAGAGAAATTCACGGGGAGCTCAGGAAAATAGATCATTGGATTGTTTTTTTAAACAGATGGCGAAAATGACGTGATTAAAGCGGACTCTTTTTACGAACTTCATTTTAGAGCACAATTTACCAATTGCTGTTGCAGATCACATAGGCCCACTTGTGAAAGTGGCTCTTCCTGATAGTAAAATCGCATCCAAGTATGGCTGTGCGAGGAGCAAAACGACAGCAATCGTTGAAACTTTAGCATCTGTTTCAGCTACTGAACAGGCCTCGGTTTTGAAAAGTAATTTTTTTGCCATTGCAACCGACGGCAGTAGTGACATCGAGACTCAGTTGTAATACGTTACTTCAGTGAAGAAATTGGCAAAGTGGTAACGCAGCTGCTTGCTTTACCATCATGCGAGGGTATATCGGCAACCGGATCAAATATCTTTAAGACTGTGGATACAGTATTTAAGCCATTTGAAATACCGTGGAAAAATTGTGTTGCATTTGGAGCAGATAATGCAGCTGTAATGCTGGGTGTACATAAAGGTGTATCTGCCTATGTAAAATTCTGTCAATTCTGTCCATGTAGAGGGTTGTCCCTGTCATTTAATTCACATTGCTGCCCAGTCGGCTGCAAAGAGATTGCCAGCAAGAATCGACGAACTCCTGATAAAGAACATAAGAAAGTTTACAAACGAGAGGAGGCCATTCGGCCCATCTTGCTTGTTTGGTTGTTAGTAGCTTATTGATCCCAGAATCTCATCAAGCAGCTTCTTGAAGGATCCCAGGGTGTCAGCTTCAACCACATTACCGGGGAGTTGATTCCAGACCCTCACAATTCTCTGTGTAAAAAAGTGCCTCCTATTTTCTGTTCTGAATGCCCCTTTGTCTAATCTCCATTTGTGACCCCTGGTCCTTGTTTCTTTTTTCAGGCTGAAAAAGTTCCTTGGGTCGACACTGTCAATACTTTTTAGAATTTTGAATGCTCGAATTAGGTCGCCACGTAGTCTTCTTTGTTCAAGACTGAACAGATTCAATTCTTTTAGCCTGTCTGCATATGACATGCCTTTTAAGCCCGGAATAATTCTGGTTGCTCTTCTTTGCACTCTTTCTAGAGCAGCAATATCTTTTTTTATAGCGAGGTGACCAGAACTGCACACAATATTCAAGATGAGGTCTTACTAGTGCATTGTACAGTTGTAACATTCCCTTGGTTTAAATTCAACACTTTTCACAATGTATCTGAGCATCTTGTTAGCCTTTTTTATAGCTTCCCCACATTGTCTAGATGAAGACATTTCTGAGTCAACAAAAACTCCTAGGTCTTTTTCATAGATTCCTTCTCCAATTTCGGTATCTCCCATATGATATTTATAATGCACATTTTTATTTCCTGCGTGCAGTACCTTACACTTTTCTCTATTAAATGTCATTTGCCATGTGTCTGCCCAGTTCTGAATCTTGTCTAGATCATTTTGAATGACCTTTGCTGCTACAACAGTGTTTGCCACTCCTCCTACTTTTGTGTCATCTGCAAATTTAACAAGTTTGCTTACTATACCAGAATCTAAATCATTAATGTAGATTAGGAATAGCAGAGGACCTAATACTGATCCCTGTGGTACACCACTGGTTACCATACTCCATTCTGAGGTTTTTCCTCTAATCAGTACTTTCTGTTTTCTACATGTTAACCACTCCTTAATCCATGTACATGTGTTTCCTTGAATCCCAACTGCGTTCAGTTTGAGAATTAATCTTTTGTGTGGGACTTTGTCAAAAGCTTTCTGGAAATCTAAATAAACCATGTCATATGCTTTGCAATTATCCATTATCGATGTTGCATCCTCAAAAAAATCAAGCAAGTTAGTTAGACACGATCTCCCTTTCCTAAAACCATGTTGACTGTCTCCCAGGACCCTGTTACCATATAGGTAATTTTCCATTTTGGATCTTATTATAGTTTCCATAAGTTTGCATATAATAGAAGTCAGGCTTACTGGTCTGTAGTTCCCTGGTTCAGTTTTGTTTCCCTTTTTGTGGATTGGTATTATGTTTGCAATTTTCCAGTCTGTCGGTACCACCCCTGTGTCAAGAGACTGCTGCATGATCTTGGTTAGCGGTTTGTAAATTACTTCTTTCATTTCTTTGAGTACTACTGGGAGGATCTCATCCGGCCCAGGGGATTTGTTTATTTTAAGAGCTCCTAGTCCCTTTAACACTTCTGCCTCAGTTATGCTAAAGTTATTTAAAACTGGATAGGAACTGGATGACATGTGGGGCATGTTGTCAGTATCTTCCTTTGTAAAAACCTGTGAAAAGTAATCATTTTAATAATTTGCTATTTTTTTTCTTCATCTACGATTTTGCCATTTGTATCTCTTAAACATTTAATCTCCTCTACATATATTACTGTCTAGACAAAAGTGGCAAGCGGCACAAGCAGTTGAAACAGTGCCAGGACTTGTGTGGCACCGAAGCAAGAAAGATTTTGAAACATGTGAACACCAGGTTTGTGCTTAAGAATAACTTGTATGTGTATATGTGAAAAGTATTGTACATTAAGTCCCTGTCTACACACACAAACCGCATTTTAGAAAAGCATTCTAATTAATCCAGGTCAGAGCGACCATACTAAATACTGTTTCTGATTGTAATGTGTTGATAAATTACTAAAATAGCTTGGTTGTAGTTCCTAGCAGCGCAGTGTAATACCATACATACCATTTGATTTTATTTAAATAACGACGATGTCTTGCCTTTTCCATGAATTACTTACTGTAGGTGGCTCAGCCTGGGCAAGTGTATTGATAGATTGCTGCAGCAGTGGCCAGCACTAGTGGAATTCTGCAAAGTAAACAAAGGTATAGACCTAAACTATGCTTTCATTATACTGTACTGTATCATTTTAAAGCAGTGTTTTTTAGTTTGATGGTCAATAATAAATGGTAATTGTTTTGTTCATTTCATCGTGTCCCAGCAAGGTAGCTAATAAAGCCAAGTCTAGTGAGCCAGCCATGACTAAAGGGCATCCACGCAAGCCATCCTCTGCAGTGGCAGAAGCTAGTAAAAGTATGTGTAACTATTTTGTGCTGCCAGACTAGATTTATTTTCAAAATGCCCTGTTTGTTTGGTCTATATTTATGCACATGGGAAACAAATAATTTGTACCTAATTTAATCAGAAAATACATTTTGTTTTTGACTTGTGCTTTTTTTTAGACAATTGTACGTTTGTTTGTGAAAACGTCTTATGGTAACATGCTTTCAATTACTGGTAGGCCCAGTTGTGACCTCAAGTGAGTTGTTCAATGATTCTGTCAGTGTGAAATTGAAGGCTGGTAAGGTGTCTTCTGCACCTAATCAAGGTACCATTTAATCTGTTAGTACAGTCTAATCTATAATGGAAGATTTTAAAAAGAGTAGTTACACTAATCTTTCTTTTAAATAGTAGCTTCTATTTTAATCTATTTGTGTGAAATTACATTTTAGTTTTATTTTAATATTTGTTTTTAAACGTAGTCACTGTACAGTCTATATGTGTTTTTCTAGTATTAAAGGTCAGCAATATTAATTAATGCAAAGTAACACTACATTACTAATGATTAAATGTCAAAATGAAGATTACAGTAAAATAACATAAGTATTGTATGCAAAGGATGGAAGTATAAGATACCTATCTGTAGACTTAGAAAATATATTGCTTGTTTTTCAGAAAGGTTGAAGGAGAAGATAGTTGTTAGCAAGAAGAGTGGTGTAAAACCTACAATACCAGCTGGCAAGCCAGACACCAGGTTCTGTAGAATACAGCGCAGGCTAGAAAATCCCCTAGTGAAGCTAACCTGTCTGTTTCTGCAGGCCTCCTTACCATGTTTTGAGGGCTTAAATGCACTTCTGCAGAGAGAAGAGCCATTTATTCAGGTTCTAAAACGAGAATTGGATTCCTTGCATTTACTCCTTCTCAGCAAATTCATTAATCCTGTAGTAATCACTAGTGTGAGGTCTACAATCACAATTAATGTAAGGGACAGAAAGAATCAGAGGGACAGAGAAGATCTAGTGATTGGCACCAAAACCAGACAGTACTTAGAGGAATGCAAGGAGGGAGGGAAGCTCTCTAAAGAGGAGAAAAATACATTTTTTTGTCAGAGAGTATTACGCAGAGGCCAGTTCTTATATTACCAGCAAATTGCCATTGCATGAGGCGCTCTTACACCATGCAGAAGTGGCTGACATCAGTCAAAGGACAAATGTCAAATTTGAATCTGTGATGTATTTTGTCAGAAGATTTGATTTGGTCTCAGTTGATAGGCTCGATCATTTGGAAAATGAGTTTGTTGCATACCAAGTAGAGAACATTCCTGAAGATATTCTTTGGTCAGACAGGGCAGATGTAATTTGAGTCACGGTCAAGAAAGAGGTCTTACTGGGACACAGACATAAAACTATGATTTTAATAAAGCATCTATTTTTATGACAATTAAATAATTAGCTCTGAGTTACATTTCTGTCTAAGCAGTATATTGTTGGATATCGATTGATTTTCTCAAGTGCATGAAGCGGGCGTGGTTAGGGTATGCTAGGGTTTTCTTGATGCTTAGCTCACCAGGTGCTAGAATTTCCATTTTCAAGTGTTGGCATCTCTGCATCAAGCGAGATTAACAGCTAGACTATTTTCAAAGTAAACTTTAAGGGTTTAAATCTAGTTAAACAAACAGCTTAACAAATATATATATATATATATATATATATATATATAAACATTTTAGTAATTTTCTGTTAATAATTAAACCGCATTTGAGAGAGTGGTTCTTTCTGCATTGTCATTGTCCGCTAGGGGTATGAAGCGAATTGGCAATCAGTCAGTATTTATTTTATATAGCGCCTGTCATAGTGGACCACCATCACAAACTGCTTTACAAGATAGTGAGAAATAATATATTAAATACAGTGAAATCCAGGGCATAGTACACTATCTTACGTTAGACGTTGTTGTAAGTGATACTCTGGGAGGGAAAGTTAGGGACAGACCTTTGAGATGTTTCAGAGGTGGTAGAAGGAGGCTTTGATTACAGAGGAGATTTGGGCATCAAAGGAGAGGTTACTATCCAGAAATACACCAAGGCTCGTACAGTGGGGGAAAGCAGCAGCAGACAGTTTCCAAGGTTCAAGGCAGTAATATTGAGATTTTTTCAAGAATTACATGCTACTTATGTTTCAATAGTTGAAGATGAAAATGTGAAAATAAATTCTTGCCTTGGATACTTTTTTTTTAATAATAAACCTTCTACAATATCCCCCTTTTTTAAATGTTATCACTTTTGTATTATTATTATTATTATTATTATTATTATTATTATTATTATTATTATTATTTTCTCTATTTTGAAACAATGTTGCTGCCATTTGTCCTGGAATCCATTCGTTTAGTCTCAAATACATGGCCTTTTTTCTGTTGCCACATTCTTTAACCTCTTAGACTTTTTTACTGATACCATTTCAACCAATACATTATATTTCTAGCTATAAATATAAGGGTCAGGCTATATAGAAGCCACTTTGTGCTAAGGTTGTGGGGAAGTACAATAGTGGATGGTGGCAGGTGGAAACAGCACATGATGGGCAACAGGATCCTTAGAAAACTACCATGGGTCAAGGGATGCTTGTCTCTTCTAGGAGTGAAACGCTTTGTTGTGTATCGGTGAATCGTGGTACTTTACATGATATATCTTGTTGAGGTATGTATCATTTGTGACATAAGACCAAAAACAAAGTAGCTCATTGTTCACCAAGGGTTTCTTGAGTGAAGAATAAATGTGTTTTATAGTTGGTATGAATACATGCTCTCCCTAACTTATTTAATTGACAATAGTTCTCCATTTAATGATCATTTGATGTTATGATGCATTATACAAGTAGAGACTCAGGACCGTCATGTATGCTGATACATATCTGAAGTTAGGATATCATTAAAACACCCCGTGTAAGTTACATCCCCAAGGTTAAAGCAGGGATGGGGATCTTTAACAAGAAGCCTGACGGAGCCGCTTGTTTTAGGTAATCTAACCAGGTATTAAGGATGTAATTAATGGTGTTGCTTTTTGTTCTGTAATTCACCAGGTCTTTAGCACCCCAGCTCAGTTTCCAGACTCCTCCAGGATGCTTTGGATCCAATCTCTTCTTAACCGTGTGCATCGTAAAGTTCAGCAGCAGACATAAACCCCACTGATTTTCAGCTTGGTGAGTGACCACCACTGCTCAAACTCAAACTTCCTTATAATGCTGAATGCATATTTAAATGTATTCCTTCATTTAATTTTCATTTTAAAAAGTCTATAAAGCCCTTTTGTAATGTTTCCCAGCATCAGTATTTTGTAGGTTATACAATGTCAAGCCCCTTACCATATGTCTTAATCTTGGACTAGATAAGGTGGTCGAGATAATCAGTGGTGTCCGAAACCAAAGCTTGAATTAAAATACCAAAACTTTGTAAAAAAAAAAAAAAAAAAAAGTAGTCTTTTATTCTTCTTTTAGAATGTGTAAACATATATCCTAGAGGAACTGTTGTAACAAGACTAATACTTTTTTTTTCTGCTTGATTGTTAGCTGAAAATCCAAAGGACTGTAGTCTTCACTCATTATCTGTATCTGTGGTGCATTCCTATGGCTTCAAGACCATCTGAAATGCCAGGTGAGTAGCTGTTTGCTGTTGTACATTCACATGTGACTTCCTCAGTAAGCAAACCTTATTTGTTTATGTTGTCCAAAGGTGTACAAACAACATTTATTAGTGTATGTAAAAGACTGTAGTAAATACTGAATATGAAATTGACCTTACACTTTATGCTTCCTACTGAATAAAGATCTTTCCCCAACCGTTAACTCTGCTAAATTTTTTTTTTTTTTTTTTAAGGTTGAAAAACTGCAATTTAACTTAGAACCAAACAACTAACTAATATATTGAAGGTCACTTGAGCACTCAGCTGTTTGTTTCTCAGTTCTGTAACTCTGACATGGAATTTCCACCTATCAAAGTTAGACAGGAAACAACTTTTCGAATATGTTTCCTTCTACTTGTGAGCTGTTCCAAATGGTTGTCCCACTCGTCTTGTCACCCAGCCCTGGAGTCGGGAGGTTCGGAGGAGATGCTTGGGTCACTGTCTCTGCCGATCTGGATGAATCGGCATGCATTCAGCTATGATGACGCCCTTGATGACCTGGGCCCCATGACTCCACCCCCTTCAGACATCAGTGCCAACATATTGTGGAAGAAGCCTGTTATCCCAGAGAGGAAGTACCAGCATCTCTCTAAGGTATCAGAAAAACCTCTTCCTCCTTTCTCTCATTCTCTGGCCCCCCGCTCACTCTCCCCTGTAGAAAAAAAAGCAGTCATCCTTCTAGGAAAGTCACATTTTCTACGAAGCCACCTCTTTCTCTTCCCATGTCTTTCTCACTTCCCCCTCTGTATCTCTTCTCCTACAGAAACAGCTTGTGATTGAGCCGTATGATATGAAAAACAATATGATGTGCATAATCATATGCAGACCACTGTAATACATGATTCATGAACAAGGTCCTGTAATTTGTATAAGTTTATCAGTGTTTGTAGAAAAATAAAATATTGATGTATAGTTGCAGTATATTGCTGATGAAGTTAACCTGCATCAGTTCTTCTGTATGTTAAATAGACCACCTAGTACTACACTACTTACAAATATAGCTTTGTAAAAACCTTGTCATTTTCATTAAATAAAATACTAGACCATGACGCGTGTGTTAAAAGTAATATTGTGATGATTACTGTATAAAATGATCATTATTAATATACTGTTTGTTACAAGGCAAATTGAAGGTGGCGGAACACGCGATCCATTTCTAAAAATATATAGTCATGAAAGAAAGTATATTGTTTCACCGCTGTTGCTCAAAAGCTCTTGTAGTATCTGACCCGCTATTCCTGACAGCACAGGCACTGCTGTCTGACAGAGATGGGTGCTTATGTTTTAGGAAACCCCTCTCGGGTAGTTGAATGGAACATGCAGTTCAAAGTTGCTGCTACTGTTGACATTTTAGAATATTTTACTAGGAGAAAGCCCATCCTTCTGTTCTAAGAGACCACCTGTCCGATGGAACAGCAGTACAGAAATAAACTAATTGCATACTCTTCATTTGTCAACTTTTTTTCTTTCTGGTTTTGTCTGTTATAGTCCCTTATGCCCTGGATTTTCAGTCTACTGGCACCTTGGCAGAATTCAGGTCACTGTCTTATCACTGCTCGTTTTTAAACAAATCAGCCTTTTCATTTTGTTGTGCAGGTAGAAGAAAACGGGCAGGTCCTCCCCCCTTTCCATGCCAGTGGCACTGCTAGCAAGCCCGCTGTGCCAGTGGTTAAGACGAAGGCTACATCCGTCATCATGAACTCGTTTATCACAAGTAAGAGAAAGGAGCTATTCTTTTTGTATGTAAGAGAGATAGGGCTTCATAGGGGGTGCATTAGGGATGGATCTGGCTATTTATCTAGTTTATGACAGTAACAACATAGAAAGGTAATGATATTGCAATCCAGTATTATATGTTATGGTCCTGCTGGACTACTTTTTATATGAAGTTTAATTGGATCAAATGACTATTTGCGAACAAAACTAGACTTAAATAATGATTCATTTATTTACTCTAGAACCATTTTGTATACAGAAAGCAGCAATATAGTGCCTTTTGTCCTGTATCATAAGACACAGCATACACCCCTCTCACAGAATGATGTATTGCTTAAAGAAAATATCCTGTATAAAACTGTCCTATGAACAATGATTCATCCAGTAGTGAGCTAGCAGTGAGTTGATTTAAAATCAAATAGTGTAGCTCTGCACTGTCACTGGTTTAAATACAGGGCTTCAAGGTTTGTTTGCTTTTCAGATTACACTATGTAACACAATTTTTGTTCCTGGGTAGTAAGTGTTATTTCCTAATTGCTTATGCCTCAAAAGTATAGAAAATGGCTATTATTCCCCACAAACTTTGCTTTTGTGACCAGGACAGGATATTTTGAAATGTACTATTTCCAATGAGAAAACGGGCAAATGTGTCTTTTCGTTCACATAAAGTCAGAAAAAAACAACATATGAATCCAAATTAACATGTATTTATACTAAAGTAATACAAAAATGACTACAAAAGATTTAGAAGCGAGTAGTTTTTCGAGATTTACGATTATACTGTAAATTTACTGCCCAGGAACAAAAAAAAAAAATAATAATAATTGTTACACGGTGTTATTTACGAAATGCAATTTCAAAGAGTAGATGATTTTATATAAGACTAAAGTTACAGACTATTTGTTTATCAACAGGGTATTTTTAATCAATTTTATTTCAGACTTAAGTGGCAAACCACTGCCATGTCAAACGGATGAAAAGATGATAATGTTGCTCAGCCAGTTTTGAAAGCAGGGAGTCTGGGTACCCTGTTCCTACAGCTCTTGTTATTGCCCAGGGGACCATGTTACAGAACTGTTTCCTAACTTAGCTTTGCTACCT